>NW_026652278.1:170519894-170520726 GCF_009828535.3 Hylobates moloch | reverse complement strand
CAAAACAGCATGGTACTGGTACCACAACAGAGACATAGATCAATGGAACAGAACAGAGCCCTCAGAAATAATGCTGCGTATCTACAACTATCTGATCTTTGACAAACCTAACAAAAACAAGCAATGGGGAAAGGATTCCCTATTTAATAAATGGTGCTGGGAAAACTGGCTAGCCATATGTAGAAAGCTGAAACTGGATCCCTTCCTTACACCTTATACAAAAATTAATTCAAGATGGATTAAAGACTTACATGTTAGACCTAAAACCATAAAAACCCTAGAAGAAAACCTAGGCAATACCATTCAGGACATAGGCGTGGGCAAGGACTTCATGTCTAAAACACCAAAAGCAATGGCAACAAAAGCCAAAATTGACAAATGGGATCTCATTAAACTAAAGAGCTTCTGCACAGCAAAAGAAACTACCATCAGAGTGAACAGGCAACCTACAGAATGGGAGAAAATTTTTGCAACCTACTCATCTGACAAAGGGCTAATATCCAGAATCTACAATGAACTCAAACAAATTTACAAGAAAAAAACAAACAACCCCATCAAAAAGTGGGCAAAGGACATGAACAGACACTTCTCAAAAGAAGACATTTATGCAGCCAAAACACACATGAAAAAATGCTCATCATCACTGGCCATCAGAGAAATGCAAATCAAAACCACAGTGAGATAGCATCTCACACCAATTAGAATGGCGATCATTAAAAAGTCAGGAAACAACAAGTGCTGGAGAGGATGTGGAGAAATAGGAACACCTTTACACTGTTGGTGGGACTGTAAACTAGTTCAACCATTGTGGAAGTCAGTGTGGCGATTCCTC